>NC_080565.1:40465615-40475278 GCF_030253575.1 Rhododendron vialii
GGGTTTAGGGTTTAGGGTTTAGGGTTTAGGGTTTAGGGTTTAGGGTTTAGGGTTTAGGGTTTAGGGTTTAGGGTTTAGGGTTTAGGGTTTAGGGTTTAGGGTTTAGGGTTTAGGGTTTAGGGTTTAGGGTTTAGGGTTTAGGGTTTAGGGTTTAGGGTTTAGGGTTTAGGGTTTAGGGTTTAGGGTTTAGGGTTTAGGGTTTAGGGTTTAGGGTTTAGGGTTTAGGGTTTAGGGTTTAGGGTTTAGGGTTTAGGGTTTAGGGTTTAGGGTTTAGGGTTTAGGGTTTAGGGTTTAGGGTTTAGGGTTTAGGGTTTAGGGTTTAGGGTTTAGGGTTTAGGGTTTAGGGTTTAGGGTTTAGGGTTTAGGGTTTAGGGTTTAGGGTTTAGGGTTTAGGGTTTAGGGTTTAGGGTTTAGGGTTTAGGGTTTAGGGTTTAGGGTTTAGGGTTTAGGGTTTAGGGTTTAGGGTTTAGGGTTTAGGGCTTAGGGTTTAGGGTTTAGGGTTTAGGGTTTAGGGTTTAGGGTTTAGGGTTTAGGGTTTAGGGTTTAGGGTTTAGGGTTTAGGGTTTAGGGTTTAGGGTTTAGGGTTTAGGGTTTAGGGTTTAGGGTTTAGGGTTTAGGGTTTAGGGTTTAGGGTTTAGGGTTTAGGGTTTAGGGTTTAGGGTTTAGGGTTTAGGGTTTAGGGTTTAGGGTTTAGGGTTTAGGGTTTAGGGTTTAGGGTTTAGGGTTTAGGGTTTAGGGTTTAGGGTTTAGGGTTTAGGGTTTAGGGTTTAGGGTTTAGGGTTTAGGGTTTAGGGTTTAGGGTTTAGGGTTTAGGGTTTAGGGTTTAGGGTTTAGGGTTTAGGGTTTAGGGTTTAGGGTTTAGGGTTTAGGGTTTAGGGTTTAGGGTTTAGGGTTTAGGGTTTAGGGTTTAGGGTTTAGGGTTTAGGGTTTAGGGTTTAGGGTTTAGGGTTTAGGGTTTAGGGTTTAGGGTTTAGGGTTTAGGGTTTAGGGTTTAGGGTTTAGGGTTTAGGGTTTAGGGTTTAGGGTTTAGGGTTTAGGGTTTAGGGTTTAGGGTTTAGGGTTTAGGGTTTAGGGTTTAGGGTTTAGGGTTTAGGGTTTAGGGTTTAGGGTTTAGGGTTTAGGGTTTAGGGTTTAGGGTTTAGGGTTTAGGGTTTAGGGTTTAGGGTTTAGGGTTTAGGGTTTAGGGTTTAGGGTTTAGGGTTTAGGGTTTAGGGTTTAGGGTTTAGGGTTTAGGGTTTAGGGTTTAGGGTTTAGGGTTTAGGGTTTAGGGTTTAGGGTTTAGGGTTTAGGGTTTAGGGTTTAGGGTTTAGGGTTTAGGGTTTAGGGTTTAGGGTTTAGGGTTTAGGGTTTAGGGTTTAGGGTTTAGGGTTTAGGGTTTAGGGTTTAGGGTTTAGGGTTTAGGGTTTAGGGTTTAGGGTTTAGGGTTTAGGGTTTAGGGTTTAGGGTTTAGGGTTTAGGGCTTAGGGTTTAGGGTTTAGGGTTTAGGGTTTAGGGTTTAGGGTTTAGGGTTTAGGGTTTAGGGTTTAGGGTTTAGCGTTTAGGGTTTAGGGTTTAGGGTTTAGAGTTTAGGGTTTAGGGTTTAGGGTTTAGGGTTTAGGGTTTAGGGTTTAGGGTTTAGGGTTTAGGGTTTAGGGTTTAGGGTTTAGGGTTTAGGGTTTAGGGTTTAGGGTTTAGGGTTTAGGGTTTAGGGTTTAGGGTTTAGGGTTTAGGGTTTAGGGTTTAGGGTTTAGGCTTTAGGGTTTAGGGTTTAGGGTTTAGGGTTTAGGGTTTAGGGTTTAGGGTTTAGGGTTTAGGGTTTAGGGTTTAGAGTTTAGGGTTTAGGGTTTAGGGTTTAGGGTTTAGGGTTTAGGGTTTAGGGTTTAGGGTTTAGGGTTTAGGGTTTAGGGTTTAGGGTTTAGGGTTTAGGGTTTAGGGTTTAGGGTTTAGGGTTTAGGGTTTAGGGTTTAGGGTTTAGGGTTTAGGGTTTAGGGTTTAGGGTTTAGGGTTTAGGGTTTAGGGTTTAGGGTTTAGGGTTTAGGGTTTAGGGTTTAGGGTTTAGGGTTTAGGGTTTAGGGTTTAGGGTTTAGGGTTTAGGGTTTAGGGTTTAGGGTTTAGGGTTTAGGGTTTAGGGTTTAGGGTTTAGGGTTTAGGGTTTAGGGTTTAGGGTTTAGGGTTTAGGGTTTAGGGTTTAGGGTTTAGGGTTTAGGGTTTAGGGTTTAGGGTTTAGGGTTTAGGGTTTAGGGTTTAGGGTTTAGGGTTTAGGGTTTAGGGTTTAGGGTTTAGGGTTTAGGGTTTAGGGTTTAGGGTTTAGGGTTTAGGGTTTAGGGTTTAGGGTTTAGGGTTTAGGGTTTAGGGTTTAGGGTTTAGGGTTTAGGGTTTAGGGTTTAGGGTTTAGGGTTTAGGGTTTAGGGTTTAGGGTTTAGGGTTTAGGGTTTAGGGTTTAGGGTTTAGGGTTTAGGGTTTAGGGTTTAGGGTTTAGGGTTTAGGGTTTAGGGTTTAGGGTTTAGGGTTTAGGGTTTAGGGTTTAGGGTTTAGGGTTTAGGGTTTAGGGTTTAGGGTTTAGGGTTTAGGGTTTAGGGTTTAGGGTTTAGGGTTTAGGGTTTAGGGTTTAGGGTTTAGGGTTTAGGGTTTAGGGTTTAGGGTTTAGGGTTTAGGGTTTAGGGTTTAGGGTTTAGGGTTTAGCGTTTAGGGTTTAGGGTTTAGGGTTTAGGGTTTAGGGTTTAGGGTTTAGGGTTTAGGGTTTAGGGTTTAGGGTTTAGGGTTTAGGGTTTAGGGTTTAGGGTTTAGGGTTTAGGGTTTAGGGTTTAGGGTTTAGGGTTTAGGGTTTAGGGTTTAGGGTTTAGGGTTTAGGGTTTAGGGTTTAGGGTTTAGGGTTTAGGGTTTAGGGTTTAGGGTTTAGGGTTTAGGGTTTAGGGTTTAGGGTTTAGGGTTTAGGGTTGTTGGGTTTAGGGTTTAGGGTTTAGGGTTTAGGGTTTAGGGTTTAGGGTTTAGGGTTTAGGGTTTAGGGTTTAGGGTTTAGGGTTTAGGGTTTAGGGTTTAGGGTTTAGGGTTTAGGGTTTAGGGTTTAGGGTTTAGGGTTTAGGGTTTAGGGTTTAGGGTTTAGGGTTTAGGGTTTAGGGTTTAGGGTTTAGGGTTTAGGGTTTAGGGTTTAGGGTTTAGGGTTTAGGGTTTAGGGTTTAGGGTTTAGGGTTTAGGGTTTAGGGTTTAGGGTTTAGGGTTTAGGGTTTAGGGTTTAGGGTTTAGGGTTTAGGGTTTAGGGTTTAGGCTTTAGGGTTTAGGGTTTAGGGTTTAGGGTTTAGGGTTTAGGGTTTAGGGTTTAGGGTTTAGGGTTTAGGGTTTAGGGTTTAGGGTTTAGGGTTTAGGGTTTAGGGTTTAGGGTTTAGGGTTTAGGGTTTAGGGTTTAGGGTTTAGGGTTTAGGGTTTAGGGTTTAGGGTTTAGGGTTTAGGGTTTAGGGTTTAGGGTTTAGGGTTTAGGGTTTAGGGTTTAGGGTTTAGGGTTTAGGGTTTAGGGTTTAGGGTTTAGGGTTTAGGGTTTAGGGTTTAGGGTTTAGGGTTTAGGGTTTAGGGTTTAGGGTTTAGGGTTTAGGGTTTAGGGTTTAGGGTTTAGGGTTTAGGGTTTAGGGTTTAGGGTTTAGGGTTTAGGGTTTAGGGTTTAGGGTTTAGGGTTTAGGGTTTAGGGTTTAGGGTTTAGGGTTTAGGGTTTAGGGTTTAGGGTTTAGGGTTTAGGGTTTAGGGTTTAGGGTTTAGGGTTTAGGGTTTAGGGTTTAGGGTTTAGGGTTTAGGGTTTAGGGTTTAGGGTTTAGGGTTTAGGGTTTAGGGTTTAGGGTTTAGGGTTTAGGGTTTAGGGTTTAGGGTTTAGGGTTTAGGGTTTAGGGTTTAGGGTTTAGGGTTTAGGGTTTAGGGTTTAGGGTTTAGGGTTTAGGGTTTAGGGTTTAGGGTTTAGGGTTTAGGGTTTAGGGTTTAGGGTTTAGGGTTTAGGGTTTAGGGTTTAGGGTTTAGGGTTTAGGGTTTAGGGTTTAGGGTTTAGGGTTTAGGGTTTAGGGTTTAGGGTTTAGGGTTTAGGGTTTAGGGTTTAGGGTTTAGGGTTTAGGGTTTAGGGTTTAGGGTTTAGGGTTTAGGGTTTAGGGTTTAGGGTTTAGGGTTTAGGGTTTAGGGTTTAGGGTTTAGGGTTTAGGGTTTAGGGTTTAGGGTTTAGGGTTTAGGGTTTAGGGTTTAGGGTTTAGGGTTTAGGGTTTAGGGTTTAGGGTTTAGGGTTTAGGGTTTAGGGTTTAGGGTTTAGGGTTTAGGGTTTAGGGTTTAGGGTTTAGGGTTTAGGGTTTAGGGTTTAGGGTTTAGGGTTTAGGGTTTAGGGTTTAGGGTTTAGGGTTTAGGGTTTAGGGTTTAGGGTTTAGGGTTTAGGGTTTAGGGTTTAGGGTTTAGGGTTTAGGGTTTAGGGTTTAGGGTTTAGGGTTTAGGGTTTAGGGTTTAGGGTTTAGGGTTTAGGGTTTAGGGTTTAGGGTTTAGGGTTTAGGGTTTAGGGTTTAGGGTTTAGGGTTTAGGGTTTAGGGTTTAGGGTTTAGGGTTTAGGGTTTAGGGTTTAGGGTTTAGGGTTTAGGGTTTAGGGTTTAGGGTTTAGGGTTTAGGGTTTAGGGTTTAGGGTTTAGGGTTTAGGGTTTAGGGTTTAGGGTTTAGGGTTTAGGGTTTAGGGTTTAGGGTTTAGGGTTTAGGGTTTAGGGTTTAGGGTTTAGGGTTTAGGGTTTAGGGTTTAGGGTTTAGGGTTTAGGGTTTAGGGTTTAGGGTTTAGGGTTTAGGGTTTAGGGTTTAGGGTTTAGGGTTTAGGGTTTAGGGTTTAGGGTTTAGGGTTTAGGGTTTAGGGTTTAGGGTTTAGGGTTTAGGGTTTAGGGTTTAGGGTTTAGGGTTTAGGGTTTAGGGTTTAGGGTTTAGGGTTTAGGGTTTAGGGTTTAGGGTTTAGGGTTCAGGGTTTAGGGTTTAGGGTTTAGGGTTTAGGGTTTAGGGTTTAGGGTTTAGGGTTTAGGGTTTAGGGTTTAGGGTTTAGGGTTTAGGGTTTAGGGTTTAGGGTTTAGGGTTTAGGGTTTAGGGTTTAGGGTTTAGGGTTTAGGGTTTAGGGTTTAGGGTTTAGGGTTTAGGGTTTAGGGTTTAGGGTTTAGGGTTTAGGGTTTAGGGTTTAGGGTTTAGGGTTTAGGGTTTAGGGTTTAGGGTTTAGGGTTTAGGGTTTAGGGTTTAGGGTTTAGGGTTTAGGGTTTAGGGTTTAGGGTTTAGGGTTTAGGGTTTAGGGTTTAGGGTTTAGGGTTTAGGGTTTAGGGTTTAGGGTTTAGGGTTTAGGGTTTAGGGTTTAGGGTTTAGGGTTTAGGGTTTAGGGTTTAGGGTTTAGGGTTTAGGGTTTAGGGTTTAGGGTTTAGGGTTTAGGGTTTAGGGTTTAGGGTTTAGGGTTTAGGGTTTAGGGTTTAGGGTTTAGGGTTTAGGGTTTAGGGTTTAGGGTTTAGGGTTTAGGGTTTAGGGTTTAGGGTTTAGGGTTTAGGGTTTAGGGTTTAGGGTTTAGGGTTTAGGGTTTAGGGTTTAGGGTTTAGGGTTTAGGGTTTAGGGTTTAGGGTTTAGGGTTTAGGGTTTAGGGTTTAGGGTTTAGGGTTTAGGGTTTAGGGTTTAGGGTTTAGGGTTTAGGGTTTAGGGTTTAGGGTTTAGGGTTTAGGGTTTAGGGTTTAGGGTTTAGGGTTTAGGGTTTAGGGTTTAGGGTTTAGGGTTTAGGGTTTAGGGTTTAGGGTTTAGGGTTTAGGGTTTAGGGTTTAGGGTTTAGGGTTTAGGGTTTAGGGTTTAGGGTTTAGGGTTTAGGGTTTAGGGTTTAGGGTTTAGGGTTTAGGGTTTAGGGTTTAGGGTTTAGGGTTTAGGGTTTAGGGTTTAGGGTTTAGGGTTTAGGGTTTAGGGTTTAGGGTTTAGGGTTTAGGGTTTAGGGTTTAGGGTTTAGGGTTTAGGGTTTAGGGTTTAGGGTTTAGGGTTTAGGGTTTAGGGTTTAGGGTTTAGGGTTTAGGGTTTAGGGTTTAGGGTTTAGGGTTTAGGGTTTAGGGTTTAGGGTTTAGGGTTTAGGGTTTAGGGTTTAGGGTTTAGGGTTTAGGGTTTAGGGTTTAGGGTTTAGGGTTTAGGGTTTAGGGTTTAGGGTTTAGGGTTTAGGGTTTAGGGTTTAGGGTTTAGGGTTTAGGGTTTAGGGTTTAGGGTTTAGGGTTTAGGGTTTAGGGTTTAGGGTTTAGGGTTTAGGGTTTAGGGTTTAGGGTTTAGGGTTTAGGGTTTAGGGTTTAGGGTTTAGGGTTTAGGGTTTAGGGTTTAGGGTTTAGGGTTTAGGGTTTAGGGTTTAGGGTTTAGGGTTTAGGGTTTAGGGTTTAGGGTTTAGGGTTTAGGGTTTAGGGTTTAGGGTTTAGGGTTTAGGGTTTAGGGTTTAGGGTTTAGGGTTTAGGGTTTAGGGTTTAGGGTTTAGGGTTTAGGGTTTAGGGTTTAGGGTTTAGGGTTTAGGGTTTAGGGTTTAGGGTTTAGGGTTTAGGGTTTAGGGTTTAGGGTTTAGGGTTTAGGGTTTAGGGTTTAGGGTTTAGGGTTTAGGGTTTAGGGTTTAGGGTTTAGGGTTTAGGGTTTAGGGTTTAGGGTTTAGGGTTTAGGGTTTAGGGTTTAGGGTTTAGGGTTTAGGGTTTAGGGTTTAGGGTTTAGGGTTTAGGGTTTAGGGTTTAGGGTTTAGGGTTTAGGGTTTAGGGTTTAGGGTTTAGGGTTTAGGGTTTAGGGTTTAGGGTTTAGGGTTTAGGGTTTAGGGTTTAGGGTTTAGGGTTTAGGGTTTAGGGTTTAGGGTTTAGGGTTTAGGGTTTAGGGTTTAGGGTTTAGGGTTTAGGGTTTAGGGTTTAGGGTTTAGGGTTTAGGGTTTAGGGTTTAGGGTTTAGGGTTTAGGGTTTAGGGTTTAGGGTTTAGGGTTTAGGGTTTAGGGTTTAGGGTTTAGGGTTTAGGGTTTAGGGTTTAGGGTTTAGGGTTTAGGGTTTAGGGTTTAGGGTTTAGGGTTTAGGGTTTAGGGTTTAGGGTTTAGGGTTTAGGGTTTAGGGTTTAGGGTTTAGGGTTTAGGGTTTAGGGTTTAGGGTTTAGGGTTTAGGGTTTAGGGTTTAGGGTTTAGGGTTTAGGGTTTAGGGTTTAGGGTTTAGGGTTTAGGGTTTAGGGTTTAGGGTTTAGGGTTTAGGGTTTAGGGTTTAGGGTTTAGGGTTTAGGGTTTAGGGTTTAGGGTTTAGGGTTTAGGGTTTAGGGTTTAGGGTTTAGGGTTTAGGGTTTAGGGTTTAGGGTTTAGGGTTTAGGGTTTAGGGTTTAGGGTTTAGGGTTTAGGGTTTAGGGTTTAGGGTTTAGGGTTTAGGGTTTAGGGTTTAGGGTTTAGGGTTTAGGGTTTAGGGTTTAGGGTTTAGGGTTTAGGGTTTAGGGTTTAGGGTTTAGGGTTTAGGGTTTAGGGTTTAGGGTTTAGGGTTTAGGGTTTAGGGTTTAGGGTTTAGGGTTTAGGGTTTAGGGTTTAGGGTTTAGGGTTTAGGGTTTAGGGTTTAGGGTTTAGGGTTTAGGGTTTAGGGTTTAGGGTTTAGGGTTTAGGGTTTAGGGTTTAGGGTTTAGGGTTTAGGGTTTAGGGTTTAGGGTTTAGGGTTTAGGGTTTAGGGTTTAGGGTTTAGGGTTTAGGGTTTAGGGTTTAGGGTTTAGGGTTTAGGGTTTAGGGTTTAGGGTTTAGGGTTTAGGGTTTAGGGTTTAGGGTTTAGGGTTTAGGGTTTAGGGTTTAGGGTTTAGGGTTTAGGGTTTAGGGTTTAGGGTTTAGGGTTTAGGGTTTAGGGTTTAGGGTTTAGGGTTTAGGGTTTAGGGTTTAGGGTTTAGGGTTTAGGGTTTAGGGTTTAGGGTTTAGGGTTTAGGGTTTAGGGTTTAGGGTTTAGGGTTTAGGGTTTAGGGTTTAGGGTTTAGGGTTTAGGGTTTAGGGTTTAGGGTTTAGGGTTTAGGGTTTAGGGTTTAGGGTTTAGGGTTTAGGGTTTAGGGTTTAGGGTTTAGGGTTTAGGGTTTAGGGTTTAGGGTTTAGGGTTTAGGGTTTAGGGTTTAGGGTTTAGGGTTTAGGGTTTAGGGTTTAGGGTTTAGGGTTTAGGGTTTAGGGTTTAGGGTTTAGGGTTTAGGGTTTAGGGTTTAGGGTTTAGGGTTTAGGGTTTAGGGTTTAGGGTTTAGGGTTTAGGGTTTAGGGTTTAGGGTTTAGGGTTTAGGGTTTAGGGTTTAGGGTTTAGGGTTTAGGGTTTAGGGTTTAGGGTTTAGGGTTTAGGGTTTAGGGTTTAGGGTTTAGGGTTTAGGGTTTAGGGTTTAGGGTTTAGGGTTTAGGGTTTAGGGTTTAGGGTTTAGGGTTTAGGGTTTAGGGTTTAGGGTTTAGGGTTTAGGGTTTAGGGTTTAGGGTTTAGGGTTTAGGGTTTAGGGTTTAGGGTTTAGGGTTTAGGGTTTAGGGTTTAGGGTTTAGGGTTTAGGGTTTAGGGTTTAGGGTTTAGGGTTTAGGGTTTAGGGTTTAGGGTTTAGGTTTTAGGGTTTAGGGTTTAGGGTTTAGAGTTTAGGGTTTAGGGTTTAGGGTTTAGGGTTTAGGGTTTAGGGTTTAGGGTTTAGGGTTTAGGGTTTAGGGTTTAGGGTTTAGGGTTTAGGGTTTAGGGTTTAGGGTTTAGGGTTTAGGGTTTAGGGTTTAGGGTTTAGGGTTTAGGGTTTAGGGTTTAGGGTTTAGGGTTTAGGGTTTAGGGTTTAGGGTTTAGGGTTTAGGGTTTAGGGTTTAGGGTTTAGGGTTTAGGGTTTAGGGTTTAGGGTTTAGGGTTTAGGGTTTAGGGTTTAGGGTTTAGGGTTTAGGGTTTAGGGTTTAGGGTTTAGGGTTTAGGGTTTAGGGTTTAGGGTTTAGGGTTTAGGGCTTAGGGTTTAGGGTTTAGGGTTTAGGGTTTAGGGTTTAGGGTTTAGGGTTTAGGGTTTAGGCTTTAGGGTTTAGGGTTTAGGGTTTAGGGTTTAGGGTTTAGGGTTTAGGGTTTAGGGTTTAGGGTTTAGGGTTTAGGGTTTAGGGTTTAGGGTTTAGGGTTTAGGGTTTAGGGTTTAGGGTTTAGGGTTTAGGGTTTAGGGTTTAGGGTTTAGGGTTTAGGGTTTAGGGTTTAGGGTTTAGGGTTTAGGGTTTAGGGTTTAGGGTTTAGGGTTTAGGGTTTAGGGTTTAGGGTTTAGGGTTTAGGGTTTAGGGTTTAGGGTTTAGGGTTTAGGGTTTAGGGTTTAGGGTTTAGGGTTTAGGGTTTAGGGTTTAGGGTTTAGGGTTTAGGGTTTAGGGTTTAGGGTTTAGGGTTTAGGGTTTAGGGTTTAGGGTTTAGGGTTTAGGGTTTAGGGTTTAGGGTTTAGGGTTTAGGGTTTAGGGTTTAGGGTTTAGGGTTTAGGGTTTAGGGTTTAGGGTTTAGGGTTTAGGGTTTAGGGTTTAGGGTTTAGGGTTTAGGGTTTAGGGTTTAGGGTTTAGGGTTTAGGGTTTAGGGTTTAGGGTTTAGGGTTTAGGGTTTAGGGTTTAGGGTTTAGGGTTTAGGGTTTAGGGTTTAGGGTTTAGGGTTTAGGGTTTAGGGTTTAGGGTTTAGGGTTTAGGGTTTAGGGTTTAGGGTTTAGGGTTTAGGGTTTAGGGTTTAGGGTTTAGGGTTTAGGGTTTAGGGTTTAGGGTTTAGG